>NC_056725.1:1846111202-1846138702 GCF_019279795.1 Protopterus annectens | reverse complement strand
AGACATCTGTAGGGGTCATGGCTAGTTGTTGCATAACTGACAGCTCACTAATTTTTATCAAACTTCTTCTTCCACTGCTTTTTTTCGAAACCTAAGCACATGTAGGAGTCCTGATGTTTGCAGTCAGATGGTATGGCTGACATTTCCCAAAGTGCAACTCCCTTCCTATCAGAAGCAGTCAGGCTCATTGCTATTCAATTGCCTTTACACATTATGCTTTCTGTAGTCATTCATGTGCTTACTGTTTTAGTTTCTTAATCAATGAGGTTTCATTCCTTTACTTTAGAGTAAGTGGTGCAGTGTTATTTTTTAATATGTAGGGTGGATGAGTGTGTGTCTTTGTATGTGGAGGTGAAGATGCAGGCTTGTGTGTATATGTGTGGGTGGGCATTTGTGTGTGTGTGTGTGTGTGTGTGTGCGTTTGGGGGGGCAAGCATGTGTGTGTCTGTTCAAACATGCATGTGTGTAGGAGGGAGGGGTAGTTTGTGTGTGTTTGTGTGTGTGTGTGTGCGTGTGTGTGTGGGTGGGCAAGCATATATGTGTGTGTGTGTGTGTGTGTGTGTGTGTGTGTGTGGGCAAGCATATGTGTGTGTGTGTGTGTGTGTGTGTGTGTGTGTGTGTGTGTGTGCGCGTGTGTGTGTGTGTGTGTGTGTGTGTGTGTGTGTGTGTGTGTGTGTGTGTGTGTGTGTGTAGGCATGTGCACATATGTGTGTTTGTGCATCTGCATGAAAACAGGAAAACAGAAGTTGATTTGGACACAGTAGCCATACAACACTGTTTTGTAGAGAGCTGGCCACTCCTTCATGGTCATGTGACATTCTGGATCTTTGTGTGTTTGCGTGAGTGTGTTATTATTGCATATTTGGAGTAACAGAAATATGGAGCAAAGATGCAATGACATGGGCTTGAAGCTTTACTTGGAGGATAGTGGAGTCAGTGCAATAGATTTGCTGCAACATCTGTGAGGTGTCCTGAGTTGACATGTGCTATTAGTTTTTGCACCTCTTAGCCATTACAGCACTGTTTGGGAGAGGGAGTCAAAGTCCCACTGTTCATTAACATGTGTAATGTGTATGTGTGTGTAATGTATATGTCTGTGTGTATGTGTGTGTGTGTACATTTATATATATATATATATATATATATATAGAGAGAGAGAGAGAGAGAGAGAGCGATATGTATACATGTATATATATATATATATATATATATATATATATATATATATATATATATATATATATCAGCATACATATCAATACATATATATATATATATATATATATATATATGTGTGTGTGTGTGTGTGTGTGTGTGTGTGTGTGTGTGTGTTTACATATATTGATTTCTGAATCCCTCAACCAAGCGTGCACAGCCTTTCCTCCCTGGTCTGCGGTCCAGTCTTCCCAACCTCCGCACTGTACTTTCTGCCTCGGGTCCTCCCACCGTGCATTTAAGTAAAAGGGGATTTCTTCCGATTAATTCCTGAGAGCACCTGAATTCCAGTTGCTGGCCTGGCACACTGAAAACATCCTCTAAGGAGTTCCCCCTTCAAGACTGAGCCAATTACTTTCAGCCCCAGGTCCTCTCACCCTGCATTTAAGTAAAAGGGTATTTTTTCCAATTAATTCCTGAGGGCACCTGAATCACAATTGCTGGCCTGGCACACTGAAAACAACCTCTAAGGAGTACCCCCTTCAAGATTGAGCTAATTATTTTCAGCCCCGGGTTCTCCCACCCTGCATTTAACTAAAAGGGGATTTTTTCCGATTAATTCCTGAGGGCACCTGAGTCCCAGTTGCTGGCCTGGCACACTGAAAACAACCTCTAAGGAGTTCCCCCTTCAAGATTAAGCTAATTATTTTCAGCTCCGGGTCCTCCCACCCTGCATTTACGTAAAAGGGGATTTCTTCCGATTAATTCCTGAGGGTACCTGAATCCCAGTTTCTGGCCTGGCACACTGAAAACAACCTCTAATGAGTTCCCCCTTCAAGAGTGAGCTAATTACTTTCAGCCCCGGGTCCTCCCACCCTGCATTTAAGCAAAAGGGGATTTCTTCCGATTAATTCCTGAGGGCACCTGAATCCCAGTTTCTGGCCTGGCACACTAAAAACAACCTCTAAGGAGTTCCCCCTTCAAGAGTGAGCTAATTACTTTCAGCCCCGGGTCCTCCCACCCTGCATTTAAGCAAAGGGGGATTTCTTCTGATTAATTCCTAAGGGCACCTGAATCCCAGTTGCTCACCTGGCATACTGAAAACAACCTCTATGGAGTTCCCTCTTCAAGATTGAGCTAATATATGTGTTTCAAGCAAGAAAATTAGTTACTGAAAACTAGCTGTGCTATTTTTAAGTATGACCTCCTTGTGTGCACTCCAGCAGCCTACCGCAGACCAGTTTACCTCCTCCTCCTTCTAATTTCTCCCCAACCCAGAACTTACTACACCCTTCAATGGATTTGGTCATTCTCCTGCTAATTATTACTGTTCTCCACTAGGTGGCAGTCTCTGCCTATACAACCCCTAGCCTCTTAGCTCTCTCCCTACTGGTTTCTGGTATCTCTCTAAGAGCTAGCTGACATTTTAACTTCATCAAATTATAAGCATTCTTTTCTCTACAATACCCTCTTGAAAAGTCAACCTACTCTACCTTGTCTGGCACCTGCAGTTACAATTGTTCTACTATAGCTATCAAACTGGACTTAGCTGATACTTTTTCTGCTGCACTCACCTCTTTCTTTCTTGACCTTTCCCGTATGGTGACATCACCCTTACCTGTCCCTCACTCATTATAGTCACTCCTTATGCTGACATCACCATCTTACCTGTCTCTCACTCACTATAGCCACTCCTATCTTCTACTCACCTAAGCCAATCACAAGTATCCACTAGCTATCCCCTCCCCCCACTAGGCTCCTCCCAGAAGTTACTTCTTCCTCCCTTCGACTGTGGCGACTTTTCTAAATCCCTCAGCTAAGCGTACACAGCCTTTCCACCCTGGTCCTGCGGTCCGGTCTGCCCAACCTGCACAATGGTAGGTCTATTTAACGATGTTGTACTAAGCTGTATAGATTCTAGTTGTGTTCCTTTTCTTGCTAAATTAACAATTTAGCTTGCTTTTTTGCTTGCAACTATAATTATTATTGCCTGGATAACACTTTTTCTTGTCTGAATACGTGATCAAATGCTTGTGTATGTGTCTGTCTAAAGCCACATAGAGTATTACTGTCCCTACTTATTCCTGCTCACCATAGTCAGTAGCATAGACATCTAATTTACTTTGATTAGTAATCCAGCCCCTTCTGCAGTACATAGAACTAGCATAGTGCCCCTGAAAACAGCTTTCCTCACTGAGCTAGGCTATCGCTTTAAAGAATAACCTGGCAAATAGGTTCGTAGTGGTGTAAATCCCCATTTGTGGCTGTGCTACTATTTTTCATTTGATGTGTGCAGTTAGGCCACCTCGTGGCCTTCATAGCATTATTAATGCGCACTGCACCTGAGGAGAGCTTGTACTTAGATCAATTTATATTAGAGGCTTTTACGGCATTATTTCTTGAGGAGTGCACTATAAATGTGCTCTTACAAATCGCCTGCCCTTTTAATATGATTCCCGCGCTTTCATCTGACCCAGCTGTTACTTTACTTTCTAGCGCTGAATACCTGCAATAGCAACTAATAGTACTACGTCCCTTAGCAAGCATACCTGCTACTTTTCCCTATGGCATGTGCACAAGACCACCTCGTGGCCTCACAGCAATGCTATTAGCTAGTTCTGCATAAATGGCGCTTGCTTACTAGAAGCGCTTCTCAGAACAGCTGATTCATTTCAGAATCATACCACGCTTTCCCTGTGACTCAGCTGAGTGCCTGGTCTCACCAGGATGTAGAACGGTACTTATCAAGCACAGCTGTTACTCTCACTCTGAGACTGATGCCTAAACAAATGTTTGAGGCTTAAAGGAAATGCATTTCTCACGTTTTATACATGTAAAGCTCTAAAACGCCCCAAGGCATTCTAAAGCTCCTCGCAGAGTGCCTCTTATTATCACCTTCATTACACTGCTTCACTGGCACTATCTGATAATTCCTCTTGTGTTTTGAGCTCCTATAAGCTACAAAAGCTCCCTGCCAGCTAAAAGTGCACCTTAGAACGCTTATTGCTATTGAAGCACAGTGAATTAATATTCTACAATTACTGCTGATAATTTATTCTATGTTAAGTGCTTATTGAGGACAATGTGACTTTTCAGTTGGTACCGATGCTGTTTCTACACATTATTTCTGTACTGATGTTACACTATTTCTATGACATCTCTGCATTGCTTATTTTGTATAGTTTTGTGCTTTTAACTGTACTTGAGCACTTTTTGTAGTCTCTATGGGACCATTATCTCCCTGCCTGCCTTTGACTATAATAAGCATTCTACAGTGTTACTACCTCTCCTCACAAATTGTGCTAGAGTCTCCTATATATACTTAGATGTTAAATGTTTGATGTTTTGCTTAATGAAATAGTAGAGAAACTGCTTAAATTGAAACTCTCACTTTCTAATACTACTGCTTCAAGCCTTACTTTCTCCTGCTCTCCTCCACCTATCTGTCTCTACTCTCTTCTAACAATCTCCCTTTCGCTTAACACTAAAGACTCGATCTTCTCCTGTTTTCTAACCTAGTCTCTAACCACTGCATTCTGCTGCACCTTCCCTTCTGCCCGCTAAATTTCGGCTATACTCTCATTCTCTCCTCCTCTCCTTTCATTTTCCTCACCTGCAGTTTTAACAAATTTCTGTATTGTCTCTCTCCTGCAGTACTTTCAGCCCTGAGTCCTCTCACCCTGCATTAAAGTAAAAGGGGATTTCTTCCAATTTATTCCTGAGGGCACTTGAATCCCAGTTGCTGGCCTGGCACACTGTAAACAACCTCTATGGAGTTTCCCCTTCAAGACTGAGCTAATGTATGTGTTTCAAGCAAATAAATTAGTTACTAAAAACTAGCTGTGCTATTTTTAAGTCTGACCTCCTTGTGTGCACTCAAGCAGCCTACCACAGACCGGTTTACCCCCTCCCCCCTCTAATTTCTCCCCAACGCAGAACTTACTACACCCTTCAATGGATTCAGTCATTCCCCTGCTAATTATTACTGTTCACCACTAGTTGGCAGTCTCTGCCTATACAACCCCTAGCCTCCTAGCTCTCTCCCTTTTGGTTTCTAATATCACTCTAAGAGCTAGCAGAACTTTAACTTCACTAAATTATAAACATTTTCCTACTGGTTTCTAGTGTCTCTCTAAGAGCTAGCTGACATTTTAACTTCATTAAATTATAAACATTGTTTTCTCTACAATGCCCTCCTGAAAAGTCAACCTACTCTACCTTGCCTAGCTCCTGCAGTTACAATCGTTCTACTATAGCTATCAAACTACATTTAGCTGATACCTTTTTCTGCTGCACTCACCTATTTGGCTCTTTCTGCTCCGTTTGCCTTGCAGGCTCACTCCGCTCCCCTACCTTGCCCACAATTCTCATCCGCCCCTAGTGCTCTTAGCTTTATTCTCCCATTACCACACCCACACAGCCCAATTAGCAAACACCTTTGCTCTCCTCATTACCCCTCCCACATAAATCCCGCCCTTTTACACTCCTACACTCTCTTCCCACCCTTTAACTTATACCCTCCCCTACACTACTTCAATTCCCATTAGAACCTGAAAGCCCTACTTCCCCCCCCCCCCCTAAACTCCCTTAAAGGAAAACTCCACCCTAGAACTAAAAAAATATGTTTTTTTTCAGTCTATCTTTGTTTCCAGACCTATTTTAACACCTCAAAATCACTCTAAGTGCTTTATTTGTATTTTTAGCAGGTTTACCACAACATGGCTACCAATGGGGCTTGATATAGCAACGTGATCTTCTTCTGCTTCAACCCTTTCTCTTTCCCATAAAGCATTTCAAGTCTTCTTTCTATGACTCATGCCAGACATAAGGAAGTCACTGTGAATTCCCATGCCATTGACATATAATGGGAAATGTGTGACTCGTCAGTTTGTATTCCTTCTGCAAGAGGGCTGCTTCTTTTCTTTTGCTAATCACCCTCATTTATGTTTTGCTCAGAGCATCTTTTACACTATACTTTAAAGTTGTCTAGCTACAGTCACAGAAGTAGCTAAATTAGAGGCCTTTGTTCTAGATATTCTTTTGTAGTCCAACATGAATTGACAGTCCCCTCCCCCAACACTACTGCAAAGGTGTTAAAACTGTCACTGCAACAGTCAGCTCAGAATTGAAAGGAAGGGTTGTCCAGTCTAAATTTCTTCCCCTCTGCCTGCAGTAAGAGTTATGTATTTATTTAATCATTTTGCCAGCAGTGGAAAGAAATATTTGTATAAATACTTTCAATTTAATTTTTGCAGGCAAGTTTCAGAAAATTCTTGATTATTTCAGTGTGTTTTATTACTAGTAACTTTTAAGTAAACCCGATTTCTGTATAAAAGCCATTATTATGTTAACTTATTTTTGCGTGCCCATTTATTTTTGAGGTACAGTTGTCTTGTGACATGCTGTTTTGGTACTTTCCTGACATTCTACTCATCTCCACATTTTAAAAATTACAGCAAAACAGTAACGTGCAAACCTGACTTCATGATACTGGCTCAGTAAAAAAATGCACTGAAATCTCACTGTAGTCTATACTCCATGTAGTGAAACATTTTTTTTTTAGGGGGGGGGCTGGGTGGTAAATATTTTAGGGAATAAAGTATCACTTGCATTACGCATACTCCACACTGCTTTGTATGATAGTCAGAGACCCAGATGTGCAGCTATTCAGGATGTGCAGCATACTAGCTTTGGCAGGGAAAATGTTTTCTAAAGGAGAAAGGGGTTAGCTTGTTTTTTCTGTTTTAAAAATTTTAGCAAAACGTAGAATCAGTGCATGACTGTTTTTGTTTGACTGATTTGTTTGTAAGGTATACAAAGTAATGGTGGGAGGACCCCACAGCAAATGAGAACAGTAAATGTATGTGCACACACAGTAAAGGAAAAATTAACACAAGGAAGCACCTTGTGTCGAGGGCAGTACCCTAATGATTGAAAGGTAAGAGGTATGAGAGATGTTTTATTCTGTCAATGAATGAATGTATGAGAGAAAGCAAAAGAGAAAAAAATAAGTTAAAAGTTATAGATAAAGTTAAAACAAGTTCATTAGCCCACCGCATGATTGGGACATAGACCGTAAACTATGAAAACAAATTCATGAGCCCACACCATCACTGAGACGTATCCTGTACAACAAATTCATGAGCCCACACCATGATTGAGATGTACCCTATACAACAAATTCATGAGCCCACACCATGATTGGGAGGGCAATACCCTATACAACAAGGTCATGTGCCCACAGCATTATTGGGTCATACCCTATACAACAAGTTCATGTGCTCAGAGCATTATTGGGATGTACCAAATCAAATACAGCAAGTGCTCTTACACTGGCAAGCTTTAAGACTTTGAGTCTTCATTAAGTGCTCAAAATCACTGTACATAGTTTCAGGAAAAATGTAGAAAGGTTACTGAGGATAAGCTGTTAACTTTACAAATCAGGCAGCTGGAAAACCCAAGGGGTCAAGGCAGAAGCAGAGGGAGGGGTAGAGAAATTGCTAGAACATTTAGCAAAAGTGGTAGCCGAGGGGAACAAGGTGCACTTTGGTTGCCAGCAACGAGCTGGCAGTGCCCCTCTGGCTTCATCTAACACATCTTGCTTCAGTTGTGGAGAAGCAGCACATTGGAGAGGGGAATCTCCACACAGGCAAATGCAGAGAGTCCAAGATACTTGGACTGAATGGCAACCAAATTATAATAATGCAGTTTTTCCAAGACCACCACCTCAGATTGGAGGGAGTCAAGAAGCTCTATACTGACTAGGTCAAGCAAATAACACAGAAGCAAATTTTTACCCTCTACTGCCAATAGATCAAAATGGACCCTACGTTAAGATCAAAATAAATTAAAAGAAAAGCACCTTTTCTAGTGGACACTGGAGCCACTAGGCCAGTGTTAAAAATTGCTTCAGATAGTCTGATACAAGCATCAAAGCATAAAGTAAAGGCAGTCGGAGTCACAAATACTACAGTTACATATCCTGTTTTGGAACCCATCCCCATTTCTTTTGGTCTGATCAAAGCAGGGCCGGTGTTAGCATTTTGGGGGCCCCCAGCAAATGTCAAGTATAAGCATCATCCTAACAATGCCATCCATCCTAAGCAACCTTTTATTTCATGCTGCAAACTTTTAGGAGCAGTATCCACAGACAGACCTGCAGCTACAAGCTTTTACATTACAACAAGCCTATGTATCACACTATCACTATGTTGAGCTGTCTAACAAAGGGGCAGTTAGAGTTACTGGCACTTAGTTGCAACAGTGATACATTGCAACAAGTCTATGTACAGGTCTGGACTTAAAGTGAAATGATGACTCTCCTCTGAGTCCTTCTCCTTTTGGGCTCCCCATACCATCCATGTTACCTTTTTCTTCCTTATCTCACATTTTGCCTTACTCTAAGCTTTTCAAGAAGCCATAACTTTCTATATGCTCTGAAGTGCATTTTACACAACCTTTTAATAATAGCTTGAACAGAAATTATGATTAAGGAAAGAAATTCACTGTTGTGGTTCAGCTTTAGTTTTCCTTGCATCCTTCAACACACCTTTCCTGAACAAGACAGCCCAGTAATAACCATTTAGAAAATAACTCAAGTCAGGGCCCAAGAAGCCACAGGTTTACAGATGGTCTGGGATGCATTTTAGAGCATTTTTTAAACATTTTACTCAATGGTTGCCTAAATAAAAATTATGAAGAAAAAAAGAATTTCAGTCTTATTTTTTTCTTTCAAGGCATAATTTGTGCCCAAGGCTTAATTTTCAAAGCTGACAAAATTGTAGCTTACAGTAAACTAACAAGCCAGTAGTTGTGAGAATATTTAAGTCTTATCTGGAAATACTGCCTACCTCCTAACTCTCTAATAAAGACAAGTCACTGCCTATGCATCCCTCTGGTGTTAGACTGGGATAAAAGCAGAGATTTAAATTGCCTTTGTCATATATTTCAAGTGACTGATGATATACATATACATAGCATGTTCTTCACCCCAGCCGTCAAAGGTAGCATGTATATGTGCCTAGTATGTGATTGTGAGAATGATTTCAGTAATATTCAAGTTTGTTGCTCCTGGACAGTACACCTCTCTTACACAAGCTATAGTAACCTTCTTTGTATACCTCTGAGGTCTGGAAACACGGCCCTCAGCTCAGACACAAGCTATAATGACTTCATGTGCACACCTCTAAGGTTTGACTGTGATGAAAATTAAAGATGTAATATCCACACAATCTCTAGCCCGCATAACCTGTAGCAGCTTTATGTAGCCACAGACATTTGAGCAGGGCTGGTTTTAGAATGGGTGTGGTTGTAAACAGAGGCTATTATTAGCTTTATCCTAAAAGGGTCATATCTCAGCACCATTCAGGTTAAACAGTATTCAGAAAATTGATACATTTTTCTCCAACAAGCAACAGCTTTGGTGGGGGCCCCCACAGAGTCAAGGATGATAAAGGGAGTCCCCATTATCCATTTAGACAGTCTGGTGAGTGGGGGCAACCAGGCTCCAAGAATATCTAAGTGTCTGAATGTTCTGTGATATATGTTCTGTCTTACTTTCGAAATATAATTACTTGTTAGGTACATTTTTTACTGATACACAGAAGAATAATGACTGTGTCCTGGCATTATTGGGTGCATGCACAGATAAAAATCATTGATGTTTTTTACACACACACACACACACACACACACACACACACAACATGCATGCATAAGCCACAGCAGTACTAGTTATGTACTTAATTTCAGCAAACAGCAATGCCTTGTGCAACATTGGTACTGCCACACCAGATTAGTCACTGCTGTTTAGCAGTCATCAAACAGCAGAAGCAGTAAGATTTATCCCATTGAGGAGTAATGCATACTTGTCACTGTCCCTACTTTCACAGACCTGATTTTGTTCATACTTTTGCTTTATCCTTCGTAAAAGTCTGATTTGCTGGTAAATCATTCAGGATTACAAACAGTCAATTAATCCAGACATCTGAGTTTTATACTTATTGTCCAAAAATAGATGTTGATGCAAAATATGTTATTCTAGTAACTTTATAAGTGAATTAGAAATATTTAAACATATTTATGATTCTGAGCATTTATTCTATTATTTTTGGGATTGTACTGAATTCTTAAGCAAAGAAATTGAGTTATAGAATCAGGTGCTCTGGTATTAGTTATAAAACTACCTGAAAGAGAAACTATCCCTGATGATCGGAAGCATCAGCTCTTCTTAAAATCCAAAGTTTGCACTGAGGTAAGTCACTCTGGGCTGCTGATCCCTCTAGTGCTTATATTGTTCATGTTCATTATCATCTTCATCCTAACAGGGTCATATCACAGCCCTGTTCATGTTAAAGAGGATAATTAGGAAATGAATGCATTTTTCATTCCTCATTTTTCCCCAATCAGCAGCAGCTTTTGTGGGGCCCCCACACAGACAAAGATGATTAAGGGGGCCCCCTGCAGCCATGGTTTTGCAGGGACTAAAAGCTGGCTATGTTGTTAGTTTTAGTGGAGCAAATGTCCGAAAGCAGGGTTTAACTAAGCCAGGAGCACTATGTCAGTAGTAAAATATTTAATGGCATTCTGATGCCTGTTACTTGACAAAACACCGTTACTACAACCAGAAATATCTTTGAATTTTAAGGGAGATATAAATAAGAGTTATTACCCTCATAGTTTATTAAGTATGCAAGACTGCTGCACTAGCTTTTGCTGGTTTTACAGATGTGACAAAATATCAGGATAAGATAACTTGCTGTGGTTGGGGGCCCCCAGGGAACAGGGGGCCCCCAGCGACCGCAGGGTTCGCTGGTGCCTAAAACCGGCTATGGATCAAAGAAAAGCATTGTTTTCTTTTGAGTACATCTGCACCAGTACATTTGCTAGGAAGAGATCTGTTATGCAAGCTGGGTTCTACTATTTACTATTCCCCAGAAGTGCTGTTTGAAAAATGTTATGACAGAATCAGATGGGGAAGTTCTGGCAGTTTTAGCAGAAGGTGAGAACACCCTGTTGGAAGCATACACAGATGGAGAGTTACTACAGCAGGTACCTGCCAACTTGTAGGCAAAGCATGCAAATGAACTAGGTATACTGAAATCAGCAAAACCAGTAAAAATAAAATTAGACCTATCTAAACCTCTTCCTAGAGTGCCACAATATCCACTAAAGCCTGAAGCAGAGCAGGGACTAAAACCGATAATTCAGTCTCTGATACAACAAGTAATAATATCAGCTAAAAGCCCTTATAACACTCCTATTTTTTCCAGTTAAAAAGGCAGGAAAGGATACTTATAAATATGTACAAGACTTAACACCTGTAAATAAATGAGTATGGCCTACTTTTCCTGTTGATCCAAATCCACCACCAATACTGCATTGCATACCATCTACATCTGGTTAGTATTTTGGTATACATTTATGTTCTGCATTCTTTTCTATACCTGTTCGACCTGACAGTCACTTTCTGTTTGCTTTTACTTATCAGGGACAGCAATATACCGCTAC
The DNA here is from genome assembly GCF_019279795.1 of Protopterus annectens. Classification (NCBI taxonomy): domain Eukaryota; kingdom Metazoa; phylum Chordata; order Ceratodontiformes; family Protopteridae; genus Protopterus; species Protopterus annectens. The sequence goes on along the minus strand of NC_056725.1, from coordinate 1,846,127,038 downwards.
ACAGTTGCCACAAGGATATACTGAATATCCTTCATTATTTTCTCAAAGTCAGAAAAAGGATTTGGAGAATGTGACATTTCCTGGTGGGACAGCATTAGTACAATACGTAGATGGTTTACTAATAGCATCAAATTTCTTTCAGCAATGTCAGCGGGATACCTTGCATTATCAGAGTATCCTTGCAGAAAAGGGACACAAAGTGTCTAGAGAAAAACCACAATTGTGGTCACCTCAGGTACATTACCCTGGTCATTCCATATCACATGGTAGCAGGCTAGTGTTACCATCTTGTATTCGTACAATATCTAAGGCCCCACATCGGACTACTCAGCGACAGCTTAGGTCTTTCCTGTGTATGACAGGATACTGCAAACAGTGAATTCCTTACTACGGAGAAATTTCAAAACCTTTGACAAATCTTTTAAAGCAGCATACACCACAGAATCTCCTTTGCAATAGTGAAGAGGAAAATTCATTTCATAATTTTAAACAAGCTTTAGCTACTTCCCCATCTTTAGGGCTACAAGAATATGATAAAACTTTTATTTTATTTTGTCATGAAAGAAATGGATTTGTTCAATGAGTACTTGCACAAAAACATGGGGACAGCTATCATCCATTAGCTTATTATTGCATGTAACTTGATTCTGTTGCAAAAGGTTTTCCACTCAGTTTAAGGGTAGTTGCTGCTAGTTAATCTTGCACAATTGCTGTTGCTTGGGCATGATCTCACAGTAGCTGTCCCTCATTCTGTATCATCACTTTTGCTTAAAATGAAAACCCAACCACTCTTGACTGCACATCTAAATCAATTTGAACTTACACTTCTTTCTGATCCATCTATTTCTATGATCCAGTGTCCTATTCTAAATCTTGCATCTCTGTTGCCTACTGCTGATGATGGTGAAGCACATGATTTTGTGTGTGTGTGTGTGTGTGTGTGTGTGTGTGTGTGTGTGTGTGTGTGTGTGTGTGTAACTGTTTGCTTTCTCCTAGAAAGAACTTCAAGGATACTTCCATACCCAATGCTGATCTGAACTTGTTCATGGATGGCTCGTGGAAGAAATCAAAGAGACCAATTGACTGCAGGAATAGCCATCTGCACCGAAGAGACAATACTGTTGCAACAAAGATTAGAGGGCGCTCACTCTGCCCAAATAGCTGTGTTATTAGCTTTGCAAAACGACTATGAGTTAGCCAAAAACAAGCTGGCCAATATTTGTACAGACAGCAATTATGCTTTTGGGATGGTACATGATTTTGGGCAACTTTGGAAAGAGAGAGGGTTTTTGACCTCTTCGGGAAAACAAATTAAAAATTCAGTGTACATAAAATCATTGTTTAATGCACTTCTGCAATCTAAGAGGCTGTCTGTAATCAAATGTTGTCCACATCAAAAAGGCCAGTATGCTGTAAAAAAGGGTAGCAATTTAGCACACTAAGGTGCTAAACAAGCAGTTATAGATTGCTTCAAAAATCTGTTTATGTTAACGATAACAAACTGCAACAATAATGATGTGTTTGATTTTGAAAAGTTGCCATGCTTTCCAGCTGAAACATTGCAGGGAGAAGTTCAGAGGTGTCTCAACGATAGATGTAGAAAATCCTCTGATGCCATATGGCCACATCCAGTTGGCTGACTGGTGGGGCCTGCCTCTTTGCTACATTGCCTGGTAAGGGCATATCAACTAAATACCCTTACATGTAACACAGCTGTATTTAATCAAATTACCCAAAGTTGGTATGCCCCCTCATGTCTCCTCTTTGATACTTCAGTATTGTTCAAAATTGTGGGACATGTCAAGAGTATAATGTAAGTAAAAATGCCAACATTAAGGCAGCATGTTTACCTCTGTCCTGGGGGAACTTTTGTTAACATGCAGCTGGACTTCATTCAGATGCCTAGGACTAATAATTTACAATTTATTATGTTGGTGGTGTGTATGATCTCAGCAAGAGTGAAAGGTTACCCTTGTCACAAACCGGGTGCATTAACAGTAGTTAAAAACATGACTGAGGTCTCAGACTCCATGTGTCAGGCAAATATACGTCCCAAGCCGTAAGCAGTATTTTATCTTCAAGTAGGATGATGCCTCAGTACAAATCAAAAATGACAGACTTCAATACTTGGCTTAGTTTCTGGTGTCATTGTAAGGGGATACAGTATCTGTCAGCCTGGGATGACATGACTGACCATCCTCGATGCTTTGCCAGAGATTGTCTTCATCTGTCACCCATGGGATTTCCTCTAATTGCCAAGGCTATTGCTACCCTTGTAGTGCCTTTTTATGCAGTGTCTCAAGGACATAATTCCTGATGTAAAACAAAATCCATTTAAAAACAATCTCAAGGCTATGCTGCTAAATTCTACGACTCTTAATATGAAACTGCACTCACTGGACATTTGTGCAGTCACAGAGACCATGTTCGCACTTGTGGGGAGAACACCAGCCATACCAGGCTACACCTCCTTCCACACATTCTGAACACAAAGTGAAGGCATGAAAACTGCAGGAGGTAGTGTTGCATGATTCATTACAGATAAACACACCTCCAGATTGGTGCAATAGTAGAATTGCCTCAAGATAGTTCAGGTGCAATTAAGTGTTGGTAGGACACCTAATCAAGTAAATGGCAGATACAGGACCACCTCCATGAATTCAGACACCCACTCTGTCTACTGGGATGTATTCAGTCTATCAAGATTCATCCAAACAGGTTGTTGGGCAACATTAACTAACCATCCATTGACTGGTTCAATTACTTATGGTGTAATTCACTTGCCCAAGAGGGACTCGCTCGAAGCACTCCTCAAAATGGAGAACATCAACATTTGTGCTGTAATGGACACCTGGTTTAAAGCAGAATAAAGCACCCCTGTGCAACCAGGCTATAACTCATTCCACACCTTTCAGCCCCAAAACATGGATCAAAGCTCCAAAGGTGGTGGTGTCTCCATATTCATAAAGGATATGCACACCTCCAAACTAGTAGCCCAGCATAAAGCATCAGAGATACTTCTGGTACAACTAACAGTAGGTAAGATGACGATCCAGGTCATAGCCTGCTATAGGTCACCAACCATGTCCCTAGACTCTCACTCCATGTTCCTAAGCACCTTGGAATCTATCAAGGTCCAACCCAACATTCTCATACTAGGAGACGTCAACTACCCCTCCATCAACTGGGAAAACTACTCAAGCACCAATACACTGGCCCAAAGCTTCCTGGAATTCATCAATTGCAATGCCAGTCAGGTTATTCTCCTACTAATGTGAATTAGGGTAATACAAAAGTTATACCTGATTTTGGCCAGTATCTGAGCAATAAAGCATGGCCATAATCACTGTCACATTTATTTATTTATTTCCAGTTTGGTGACCGGGGAGGTCCACTGGGCTCAAAGAGCCCATTTTCAGTGGAGGCCCAGGGAGAAAAGCTATATAGTAGAAAGTATAAACAACATAATTCAGAATACATAGTACAAAGTAAAGGCTAGATAATTCAAAGTTAACAAAATACAATACACAGTTGCAAAAAGGTGCAGTAAACAACTTGTAAGTATTAAATAGCAAACTAAGAACAGTTGAACTGCAACATACATACAATTTATAATACATATTTACATGTTTGTAGGTTGAGAACAGTAGTAGAGAGTAGGATTTGTTGATAGGTTAGAAATGTCAGATAGTGATGTGAAAATAGTTATCAAGGGATATCACAGGAGGTGAAGTGATGACTCTGGTTTCACATCCCCTCAACAAAACTAATTCTAAACATACTGTCACTATCCACAAAAGGAAAACACTATAAATATTGTATAAAAATAGCTAACTAGTAAGCCACACAAAAAGTAAAATTCTTAAAAAGTAGTAATTTAATAAAAAAAAGTCTGCACCAACCTCTGCTCCAACCTTCCCTTATGACTATGAGTTCCACAACAGAGCAGAATTCTGTAGACAGCGACACATATTTTATAAAACAGCATAGCCACCCCCAAACAATTAAGCCAATCCTTGTCTCTCCACATGATGCACCCAGACAATATCTGACTTTACTACTTTGTACTTAATTCATGAACACATTACACTGTTTAACACATTCAGATAAATTCATACACTGAAATGCATAAGACATCTTAAACAGCTCAGCATTTAAACCTCTCATTCAATGAAATGAAAGTCAATACCAAGCCAGAAACCAATGCACGTAGCACCTCATCAAGTTGGATATGACATTTTTCACCTCTGCTGGTACCCATTAATCCAGTATGTGCAAGATCACAAACACTTAACAGAAATACAGGGATGACTGTAGCAATTTTAAAACAATTAATATGCAAACCAATTGACTCAGGCTTCTCTTACCACAAACTGAGAATTGTGTGGCTATTTTTATATATTTAATCAATTTTTAAGGAATGTACCAAAATTTAAGAGACTTAATTTTCAGTGGAGATTGATATCTTCAGCAAATGATAATAAAGCTACATATACAGTTGTAAGAGCCCTATTCATAGGCTTGTAACACTTACAACAGATGTGAAAAAAAATTCAGTGAAAATCAGTGGAACCACAAATATCAGTTGCCCAAGAGGACAGTTAAGAAACAGAGGTTGGCATGAGAAGGAATGTATTCATTTTAACCCTGCAAGAACCAAAACCTATAAATGTATGAGTTGGGTTAAGCTTACAGATACTGGCATCTCAAGATGGCCTGAAACACAAAAACAAACAGTACATTAAAGCATTTTGAGTGATATACCTTTTAGTTGTAGTCATGTAAACATGTTATAGTTTGGAAATGCACTCACTAGTGCACACACTGCCTAAAAATACCATGCATATACATTTTGTACAAGTCTTTTGCAAAAGATCCCAGCCTTCAGTGCAGACAAGACAGCACATACTCCTTCTTCACTCCCACATACTGCAAGTCCATGCAGGTCACCCAAGAGTCACCAGGAAAGAAGGCCTAAGCATGTTATTCCCACTAACTCTGCTTCAATACAAGGATGTGACTTAGTCATATGTCCTAGGCTCACAGGAGTTGCAAATCAGTTCAGCTGCAAGGACATTTCCCGTTTGCCATTACCCACCCTTAGGTTCATAGGTTGGTACTAGGCTATTGGCCCTAGCCATAACAAATTCCTGGCTATTTCTTCCCACAGTATTTACTTCCCTGGACCCTTGTCTAGCAGGGTAACTGACATGATCCCCGGGGTGAATTTCCTATCTCCCATCCAATCATTAAGGTTCCTTTTGAAGAAGGCCAAAGAGGCGCTCTGCTTGACATAAGCCTTTCCACCCTTTTCAGGAAGTGCCAGGCCAATCATGCCAGGGAGTAAATTTATGCACACCCAACCAGTAATCCTTTTTAAAGGCAGAGTGTTTGATACACTGTTTAACTTGCACAGTTAGTTTGTTCTACAAAGGTAGATAAGCACTATGTTGTAAACCTGTACATCTACCATGTGCACTTATTTTTGTAATGGATTTACATCTATGGTTCAACTATTAGCTGCGCTAATTGGTTTATGGATGTATAAGAGTTTTTGGATTACTAACTCCATTGTAACCAGCAAAACATCCTTGCTCCACAGTAGTAACACAAGATAACCCTGCCTCTAACTTTAACCTGCATCTTTAACCAAAAAAACAGCTGTTCCCATCACATTACCACTACAGAAGACTCTTGGGAATCTTCATAGATTTGCACGTGGGTGCAGACACACACATGTGTGTGTGTGTGTGTGTGTGTGTGTGTGTGTGTGTGTGTGTGTGTGTGTGTGTGCGTGTGTGTGTGTGTGTGCGTGCATATATATATATATATATATATATATATATATATATATATATATATATATATATATATATATACATAGAGAGAGAGAGACAGAAAGAGAGATAAATGCAGAAACACATGCACACACACACATTATATAGTTATATATACATATATAATCAACATAGACATATAGGATATTTTTATTATTATATAAAGCAGGACAATGGGAACTGCTGTTGATAATGGCTGACCTGAATGCACATATCAGTCTGCATGTCCTCCCCACAGTTGGGTGAGCATCGAAAGACATGCGTAAATGGGCGTGCCTTCGTTGAAGGTTGGACGTCGAGCTGGCACCTCGGCATTCGTGAAAATCTACTGCCAATCATTAGCGGACCGGAGTTCTGCTGTTATGACCCCCAACCGGGAAAAGCCGAAAGACAAACAACAACTGCTCTTATTAACTTAGAAAGTTGCTAGAATAACATGATTGTACTTAGTATGCATTTTTCCAAAGGATATGAAATCTTCAACCATATGTCTACTGTAGTAAGGAAAGCTGTCTACATAGCACACTTGATTACTAAAGGTATTGCCTCAAGAGCAAAAGAAGTTATAAACCCCTGTACTCAGCACTTATCCAGCCCCTACCCGAGTATAATTCCCATTTTGACATGTACAGTACTAAGCACCTGCATCAATTAGAGACCTCTGAGGTTTCTAATAAAGAAGATCAAGGGGCTCCAGCATGTGCCTTACACAGACCGACTAAAGTACCTGTCACTATACTCTGTATTGCATAGACTTTATAAGGGAGACTTATGCCTGCTCTACAGAGCAATTCAAGACCCACACCTGATGAACTTGTTGCATGATCTGCTAGAGCAACAAATCAGCAGTGTGAGGTATTGGGGCCAGATGAATTTTTGCAAATATTTTCCCGGTATCATTCCTCAGATCAGTTTCTCTTATTTATACTTAAATCATACAAGTACCTGTGTCAGTTCTTATGTTAAAATTAAACTGCTGTGTTTGTCATTGCCACCTAAAAATAAACAAAGTACCTGTTTTTCATAACTTTGGTCTCTGCCCTGCATGCAGTTATTTAGTATGGCAAACAATACTACAGTAAAATAGACATAAATAACCAAATTAAGTCATGAACCTTTCAAAACAGCTGTTATGAAATTCATGTGCCATTATGTCTGATGCATAAACTGTACCTCAGTCTTTGATTCCAGCTTGAGTCACCATTTTCGTATTGCTAATACTACTCACTGTCCATCAAATAATGTTGTTAACACTCTGTTGGCAGGTTTCCCTTTAGCAATAATGCCTCATAAAGTCACACAGACTCCATTATCTTACCTACTCTGCTGACAATGATACTCTATCTGTATGTTATAAAAGAGCAGGTCATTTAAGAAAGCTCTGCTAGTAGCTGGAGATCATTTAAAATTGATACTCTTAAAAGATAACAAACAATATCATACATCTACTTTAAACTAACAAATTGAGAGATAATCCACTCAGTGTTTTTTGTATGCGCAGTAATATTACATTATTTTAGCACATAAAATTGAATATATAGGTTTATAGATTAGTACTAGGCTAAGTGCCCTTGTGGACCATTTTAAGCCTAGCCAATTGCCCCATGTGAGAATCAAACTCTGCACCTTGTGTCTATAAGGTAAACACCTTAACCATTATGTCAACCTCCCATATGTATGCAACTACAGATCAATATCTACCTGATGTAAGTGAATTATTTTAATATTATTAAAAATTGCACTTTCCTTTCAGAGCTATAATTTCAAACAGATAATAGCCTGCGTATTCCTGGCAGAAAGCACAGAAGTGATTTACTATAATAGTAAAATAAAAACAATTAAGTAGGGTACCAGGCTTATTATCAATAAAACAGCAAACAGCATTAAATATCAATTTCTAACGTGCAGTTCTGGGGATTGTACAATAAACCTTAAGACTGGAATATACTAGGGATTTCCCCTTTCCCTGAGATAGAGCAATCTTGGAGCTTGAATATATAAGTAGCTGGAGTGTGTGGCATTGCTCATCACATTAGATGATACAAGCAGGCTTACTCCTTGCAAAGAGGTTTTTGGTGTTTTAGAATCTCGACTATGGATCACAGTCAAGTAATTCTGACAGACTATGATCAACGTCATGCAAATCAATAACAGTTCCATTAGACTTCCATTAGGAAGCCAGTGTGTTCCTCAAATAGAGCAAATTCTACAATTGTGAAATAATATGCCTTAACAAAAACTAACATCAATTCTAAAAAGTAATTAACTATTGCCTGTGCATACACCCCCCCCCCCAAATTATCAAAAACTTCACAGATGAAGCACTTCAAGATCGATCTAGCAGCTCAGACTTCAAATGTATGGTACTCAAGACATCACTCCAGAGTTGGAGTAGAGTACTATCCAGACCAATCAATGTATATGATTTTGCTCAAATAGTAAGTCACCCACCCCACATAAACCAAGTATCTTCAAAAAATATATTATAGATTGGATTGTAAATATGGGCATCTTTCCTGTAAATTTTATTACAACTGCTATAGATTAATTAAGTGATGTCAGCCCCACACACACACATATTCCACCTTTTTTACTCAGAAACATACTTACTGTTACTGTTATCAGAAAAGCTGGACTGGACAAGAACCCATTTTCAGTGGTGGCTCGGGGTGAAAAGCACTAAAGTTTTACAAAAGATTTTAAGAATAATAACTGTACGGTATTTAAAAATACAAAAACAGCTGTAGTTTAAATAATTATATTAAAGTAGACATAACATGAAAACATTGTTTAAGAATAGATTCAAGTTATATTACAATGATTTAATACAGAAAAGTAAGTTAGTATAATACAAACAGGAATCACAGTATAAAGTGATCGAAAAGCATGTTTATGCTAAATTTAGAGAGAGAGAAAGACAGGAGATAAACTGATAGAAATAAGGAAGTGAGTGAAGAAGGGAGAGTAAGGAGATGTGAGATATGAATCGGTATTTGTCCACATTTAGGGGAAATAGTTTATCTTGGTGTAAATGGGTATGCAAACATCTGGGCCAGTCAGATATAGCAGTATTAGAATTAACATTATCTGGACCTCCACACACACTCCCACTTAAGAGTAGTCTTCTAGATATAATCAGTTAAGTAGTGCCTTTCAAAACTGTTGAAATCAAGCACTATCTACAACAATGTACATCAGCATTATACTTTAATATTAAAGCAAGACTCTGCATGGAAATTATGCTGCCAAAATAAAGGCATATTTACTCTTGCAAACAAATTGCTTTCCAAAAAAAAAAAAATATATCAGAAAAGAATCATAATTGGCAGCAAACAATACCTCCCTAAACTGTTTTGCCAGTTACATCAAAGCTTTTAAAAAATTCTGCTAATCCAGGTGCAATACATTCTGAGACATACATTGTAGAAGTTTTCAGTAACTGCTTCTCAAATATTGATAATGGAAGAACACGTTTTCCCCAAAGATGGACCAACTGACCTTCTTTCAGTCGAGCTTAGTCTCAATAATGTACAGGACAATAATACACAAAAAATAGGCAATAAAAACTGTAGCAGAATACATAAAGATGACACTTATCCTTAGACAATATACATACACTCATCTTAATGAAGTAGGACTTCAGACAATTCTAGTTACTTTTTAATGACTGAGGCAAAGTCAAAAATAGATTAGGTTGTTCATATTGGCAGCAACTCACTCTTATAATGAAATTCTGTACCCCAATACAAGAGCAGGAGCAACACCAAAACAAAGATCAGCAATAAGATCGGCAACGCAATCCTGTATTACCGATTCTCATAAACACAACTTACTGGTTTCACATAGCAGTAATAATCAGTTGTTCAGTGTGCATGCAACAAGCTTAAGTATATTGGCCGGAATTTTTGCTCATATGTTCAAAGCTAATCATCAGAGTACCAAGAAGCAAGCAAACTGTCATAAAATTCCTTCTGAGAACTGTTTGATGAAAAAAGGCGCAACCGCGAATACGGAAACAAAATCGGCATTCAGCCGGTACGGCAGTATCCATTACAAACTAGAAAAAGAAAGGAAGAGCAAAATGTAAATATCCCAGTCAGTCATCTTTTAATATACCTTCAGCATAATGTATGCACAAAAGCAGAAGCGACTGTGTGTGTGTGTGTGTGTGTGTGTGTGTGTGTGTGTGTGTGTGTGTGAGTGAGAGAGACACACAGATGGAATTGAGTGATAGATCCCTGGTACCAGCTGCATCAGTACTTAGTAGCTGCAAGGCATTCATTCATTTATATACATTTATTTGTGACAGTTAGAGTGGGAGAATCACAGAGGTCAAAATAAGTGCGATGCAGCTAGTACCAGTGATCTTTCACACGATTCAATCTGTGTGTGTCTCTCTCTTTCTCACACACACACACACACACACACACACACACACACACACACACACACACACACACACACACACTTGCTTCTGCTTTTGTGCATGCATTCCATTACACAAGTGGACAGAAATGGGTAAAGACTTTTTTTCTTGCAACAAATAAAAATATAAAACCTTACACACTACCTGATTTCCATGCTGCTTTTTCAATGGCAACAGAAACACTTCTACAAGGTTTTCAGTCCGTGCAGAAACAGTCACTAAGTAAGAGTTCCACAACAATAAGAAATGTTCCACAAGTCCATGACCACTAGTTTCATAACAGCTGTTACCTCGGCAAGCAGGTATACAGCATATGTCACATTTTGGGAAGTGCTAAGGCAGTTGGAACTACTCATTGGACTGTGTCGAAGATACGTAATGAAGGAGGAGATAAATTCCTCCAGAAACGATGCGATACACTGAAGGATGAATGGATAGGGGATGGGCTTACCAGCCCTATGCTACTGAAGGGGCAAAATAAAGAATACTTAAATGTTTTAATGCAGTTAGGGAACTGCTTGTGCCAGGGATGAACTTGTAAGGATAAAAGAAAACTCAGAGTTGAGTTTTCATGTAGGGGAGGGCGGAGTGTTCTTACCTCTATTAATTAACTACACATTATTCTCAGTTATAACCTCTATTAATTAACTACATATCATTCTCAGTTATAACCTTCAATACCATTTAAAGTCAATATTTCTAACTCATCATAATCCTTACCTCCCTATATCTCTCACAGCTCCATGGCTTACCAAAGAGACCAAACAAATTATGCACCAAAGGGACAAACTATGGAAACTTCACCAAAAAAAAAACAACCTGTCCAACACATTACTTCTATACAAACAACTTCATAACCTTACTAAACAGCTAATCAACAAAGACAAAAAAATCTAGTACACTAAGGTCCAGTCTACCAACCATAATAATCCTAAACAATTCTGGAAGTCTATAAACTCACTTCTCCATCCAGGCTCAAAAACAAATCCCTGCCCCAACCCAAGCAAAACTGACCTTAAACTAAGCTCTGAGTTTAATTCTTTCTTCATCAAAACTATTTTTGCCCTCACTAAATCCTTTCCCAACAATAAACCAGCTAATCCTCACCCTCCCCCAACAATCCCACCAAACAACCAACCTCCTCTATTCGATCTCAAACCTGTCTCTACAACTCTCATAAAAAAAAAAAAAACTCCTATCCAAAATCAAGCCATGCTCGAATGCACCCAACATCTCATCGTCCTGTCTAAAACTTGCAGCAGATGGTATCGCTCTCCCAATCAGTATCATTATAAACAGATCAATAAAAGAATCATACGTCCCCGATCTCTGGTGCTCAGCCTTCATTCTCCCTCTCCACAAGGGAGGAAAAAATACCTGCATCTCTAACTTCCACCCTATTGCCTTACTCTCCCCTATCTCTAAAATCCTTGAAAAGTGCATCCACCTCCAACCTATGCCATTTCTGACCCAAAATAACTTCCTCACACCCACCCAGCATGGCTTCCGCCCTGGCCACAGCACCAATACAGCCCTAATCTCTTTTTTAGATACTGTTAACGAAGCCCAAGACTACTTTCTACTGTTCTACTTGATCTGTCCAAGGCTTTTGACACTATCTCCTGCAACAATCTCCTTTACCATCTGTCTAACCTTCACATCTCACCTAAAACTCTTTCCTGGTTCTCCAGCTACCTATTGGACAGATCTCAGGCTGTCAAATGGAAAAACACCATTTCTTCTTTCTTACCCACCCCCACTGGTGTCCCACAGGGATCCATCCTAGGTCCTATGCTATTTAACATCATCAATAACTTTCACACTGCTATTCCTGACACCAAAATCATTCAATATGCGGATGACTCAACCCTAGTCTGCTCTGCCTCAAACCTCCCTGAACTGCTGTCTAAAACCAAAACTGCCTTTTCAAAAACTGAAAACTGGATGCACCAAAACCACCTCTCTCTTAATGCTAGCAAATGCAAAATTCTTCTGTTCTCACCGTCTAAGAACTACTCCTTCAATAAAAATGACTTCAAAATCCTCAGCCAAACAAACACACCTATAGAAGTCATCCTTTCCGCTAAACTTCTCGGCATAATTGCTGATAAACAACTAAATTTCGATATACATGTACAACAAAACATAAAAAAAAAAACCACCAAATGCTAGGTATGTTGTATAAGAATAACCACTTTCTGTCAAACACAACTAGGCCCACTCTGGCCTCTACTTTTTTCCTTCCTTCCTTACTATATGGTGCACCTCTCCTAACCAGCCTGTCTTCCTCTACCACCTCTAAACTTGAAAGTTGCTACAATAAAATTTCTAAATTTGCCTCCAAATCCAAAAACTCCACTCATCACTACCTCACCCTACAATCCCTGAACTGGCTAGAACTACCAAACTACTTAGATTACCAACAACTCTCCATAGCACACTCACTCATATTTTATCCTACAAAATGCCCCGCTCTAACTAATATCCTTCCACCTTATATTCCCAACAGACCCCTTAGATTTGAACATCAGAACATAATTTTTATGCACAAACCTAAACATCCTGATGACCAGCTGCTCCTCTGCTATGCCCTGGGCAAAAAATGGAACTCCCTCCTTTCCCCACTAAGAACCAACCCAAACACCGAAAATTTCAAGGCCCTACTTTTCAAACACCCGTCTACTAAACGGAAATGCCCCTGCCTCCTTCCTACTTAATCTGGGATCACTTCTAGTATAAGAGTCTCCTCATTCTGACACATTTGCCCTATCCTCCTCCTATAGACATATTCCTACAACTATATCAATCTCTCCCTGCAATCTCCTGCAGCTTTATCCCTCTACTTACCTACTTCTACTACTTCTACCACTAGAGCTGGATTTGCTCAACAAAACTGGTAAATACTACCTAATCCTTCTACTCCTACAGCTATACTTGCTCAACAAAACTTGTAAGTACTAGACAATCCTTCAACTCCCAGAACTATACCTGCTCAACAAAACATGTAAATATTGTAAACATTGAGCACTCATTTCTATCTCTAATACATGCACTCAAAGCACCACCTCTATTTCTCCATCCCTGAATCCCTGCACTACAGGCAAATTCTATACAACCTTAACTCTCAGTTGAGGAATCTCAACAAATTACTGCTTTACTATGCAAATGTAATAAGCATAACTTTAATGTAAAAAGCAAAATTTTAATCAATTTCAATATGAATTGTACTTTCATACTGTCTTGTATTCCTTGCAATTGTATTCTGTAAACTGTTTAATGCTTTCTAAAATCTTGATTGTGTTGAAATCCTGTATGTGATATATTTTTAATGTATTCTCGGAGCTTTTCTCCCCGGGCCTCCACTGAAAATAGGCCATGTTGACCCAGTGGACTTCCCCGGCAATCAAACTGGAACAAATAAATAAATAAATAAATAATATATATATATATATATATATATATATATATATATATATATATATATATATATGTATACACACACACACACACACACACACACATATATATATATATATATATATATATATATATATATATATACATATCTATATATCAGTAAATATACAAAATCTCTACAGAAGTAAGTCATTTAAATAATTCCACATTAAAGGGATCTCTAACTAATGAAGAGGTTGCTGCTAGGAAACAACTTTATATTTTATTATTTCATGTACAAATAAAGTGGCTGTTGCCCTTGAAGAATAAATTGCCTGTATTACATTAAAGAATTATAAGCTAGTAATATTCCAATAGGGAATGGATGGCAAACTGATGACAGGTTAATAGTTACTAGGTAACTCCTCCAAAGGAGGACATTCACAGGACTGCAGCATTGACTCCCTTTAAAGTACAACACAGTACAGTATCAGCAATCCATCTACATACTCTGGGAGTAGAACCCATAGCCTTCTGCATCAAAAGTAAGGCTACTACCTGCTGTGCTGCTAACAATGCAAACAGACTTGGAATAAGTAGCACTAAACTTCTCTTCCCCTAAAGCTCTCAGCTCCTTGTAAAATTTTTTATTTAACATTTGTTTACCATGAAAGTCCTACTTGGAACAAAGCCAATTTTCAGCAGAGGCCCTGTTTACAACATGAGAGGAAACCAGAGCACCTAGAGGAAACCCACACAAACACAGGGAGGACATACAGACTCCACACAGAAGGCACCCCAGCCACAGGTCAAACCAGAGAACCTCTTGTTGTCTGACCTCTTATTTTTCAAGAAGTAAATGATTATTTGAATAAAGTTTTTTTCTTTTTAACTCTCATCTTTGTATTTAAAATATGAACACGAGATTAAAAAAAAAATGTAATGTTCACTGGGGGGGGGGTGCACCCCCAAATTACCAGAAGACACTTAAAATTGTGTAAAAGAAGGGAGGCAGCAGCCCCCTTGCTGGATATGTATGGCTTTCACTGGCATTAGGTCAGTAGTACCCATTACAATTTCATTTTTATACTACATCCTTTTTAAAGTAGTACCCATTACAATTTTATTTTTTATACTTCATAAAGCACAGCATTGCAACAACTTAAATTGCCAAACACTTAACTGACAGTGCCATCAGGATGTCAGTCAAGTTGCCACCACCCACACCTGCACAAAGTATGATAGTGTGCCTTAATATAGACAGACAAAAAACAATTCCAGGAGGCCCTACTCTGTTGCCACCTTTACATTTCAGAAGTTTTGTAACTTTTTCTGTGGCAGAAGAAAATTAAATCTTTTCATAATGAAACAGTTTTATTGACTGGATATCAATCTAATTTGCCTTCCATTGTCTATCAGCAGTAAGGATTTTATGAAGCCTCAACCTTTAAGTCACTTTTTTCATGTCACATACAAGTCCATAGTCCTCCTCCTTTCAGTCACTTTGTTCTAAGTCACATACAGGTTCATAAATCAATAAACAATAGACAAACAAATGGTGCAAGTGAAACAGCTGCTATAGCTGTATACAAATCATATGCATGTTTTACCTTTTGTGACCTGTATAGAAGGTTTGGGGTAATACCACAGACCAGTTTTTTTTGGGGGGGGAGGGGTGGAATAAAAAATACAACTTCCCCAGCAGCTTCATGATCATGAACACACATACAATCAAAGTAAGTAACAGTAATCAGAAAATTAGTAATCAGACTGAAAAAGTAATAACAGTACTATAGCTTCAGTCCCACATGACAGATGCAGAAGTTAAAAGTTTTACACGGACGTGCTTCCTCTTACCAACAAATGTCTAGATGCACTGATATCATACCTTAAAAGCATACTAAACAAAAACAAAGGCATTCAAAAAGGCAATGTTTTTAAAATGAACAAAATGTTCACATAAAGTAACTTTTTGCCTGATCATTTTAATTACACTCTCCTCAGATTTGCACCAGCAGCCTTAAGCTTACCGTGGGTGTTTAGTCTGGCAACAATGATGTGACCAGGCAGGAACAGTGCACTTTTGTGTCTAAATTCAATGCATGCATGCATCTTCTGTGTCCTTACAGGTCTTGCAGCTGTAAAATGGGGGGGTGTAAAATTGGGGGGGGGGGCTC